>NC_068391.1:24934384-24956053 GCF_023724105.1 Carassius gibelio
TACATGAGTCACATATATTCAGGTGATATGTTCTTTACCTTGGCGCTGAAACCATGAACCATAGAGGCCATTCATGCTGTAGGGCCTTATGAAATATAATTTCCATCTTTACTTTAAAAAAGGTCATTTATTTTCTATTTTGTCTTTCTACAGGTCACTCAGAAATCTGTTACCAAGGGAAAGCTGTGTCTTGCTTTTGTAGAGACAGCTTTATTAATTTATTGCATGGAAGCTCTTTCCCAAATCGGAAAGCTGTCAGCACACTGGGTTTCCCACAAACGTAATTTCTTGTGGAAATGTCAAAATTAACTCTGTTTCACAGAAAACAGACCACTCTGCATTGTGCCTTTCAGACTTTTCATTCATACGTGCAAGAACACATCGGCTGAGGTGGTCATTGTTCACATCAAATTCTAGCATCCTCCAAAATTCCTTGTCTTTAACTCATGAGCTTTCCGCCCACGCCTGCAACTACACCACAACCTTTGCAGGGCTCCAGTATGAAGACTCTTGGGCCAATAGTGTGATCTGTGATTTTAACCACATATGGTTTTCAAGCCAAGCTAAACTAATTGAATGGTTTCAATTTGGAGTTCCTGACCACTGTTAGCTGAACGTCATGTCCTTGCACAGTGTTCAGAGTCAGCAAATCTGGAGCAATTCCCTGTATGCTTTTGTCGGTTTCAGGTCCTCTGCCTTCTCACAGTGGGTGGACGCAGAAAGGCCTGGCTATGTAGCAAACTACCACTCCGTGTTTATGCAACAAAGCTTCTGCCCTGCAGAATATTTTGCCCTGACGCGAAAAGTCAAAAGCCCATGTCTGGAAATCTGCAGTACAGTGAAAAGCGGCATGGGTTCCTTTCTCCTTGCCAACAAAAACAACAATTACAAGCGACTCAGACGGCCCAGCTATGAAATAGGGCCTTGTTCCTGAGAAAAGTTAGCAATTAGGGGCATTGTTCAGCAAAGCAAAGCAGCTTTTATTATTATTTATTTTTACTTTTTTGGTAAGTTAGTCATTCCCCAAAGGTCTGCATGGTCTGAATGTCACTTCTTATTGATTTTCAATACCGCGATAGCGAGGTCAAAAGCATGATAGGAGCATTAATTTCACTGTTCTGTTGGATTCCATCCCCACTTACCCCCTCCTGACATCTGGCTTCGCCTGAGAAATTGAAAAATGTCTTTAATATTCTCATGACAGTCAAGACGACATATGGAAAACATTGTAATACCTTAATCTGCAATACTTCTAAAGAGAGATTGGAGAGGAGGGGGAGTGGGGGGGAGGGATGCAGATAGATGCTTGGCTTTCTAATTTGTAGGTTTCAGAAGTTCTTCTGGGTAGCCAGATGTCATACAAGACCAGAGACACGCCAATATACTGTCCATTACTCACTTTTTTCCACACCTGCCGATAGCTAGTAAATCAAAACTACTGCAGGGAATAAGCTGTCAACTGATTTAAAGTGGTAATTCAGCCCAAAATGTAAATTCTGTCATTTACATTTCCCTCACGTTGTTTCAAACCCATTTTTCTTATTTAGATTATAAAGGGTGAATATTTGAAGAATTTCTTAGCATTGTTCTAGAATATCCATATGATTGTGGACTACATTCTAAATCCCCTGAAGCCATAGGATAGATTTTATTTGGGGGTGGTCATAAACTTTTTTTGTATTATTGTAAATTGCTGTTTGAAAGCATTGTTATTTAGCATCTAACAAAGATGTGGTTTGTCATCTTGGGTGTTCACTGTAGGTCCATGTTTTGGTTAATTTACACTTTAAACAAAAAGTGATTTAGGTTAACCTTTCTGTTCAGTGACATTTCTGCAAAATTATATTACGCTGCTTTTTGCACATTTTGAGACATTTTTATATGGTAATGTCCAGCGAGTGGCACTAATAGTGCATTTAGTTCCCTTTCAGTTGGTCACTCTCGATGTCACGTCGGATGACCAACGAATTGAGATCTCGATTGGAGAGACCAATCTACTTAGAGTGTAAACTACAATTATTTCATCCATCTGCAACTGATCACAGTGTGAGCTTAAAAAGGCAGCAGTTGCAACGCATATTCAGCTTTTTGTTTTGGAGCCAAGAGATCACATCGTTTTGCACACATATGGCTGCACTACCCACGTTTGTGTTGCAGGTGGCCATCTACCCTGTGCGCTTCAGCATGATTAAATAGCTTTTTCCCTAAAAGAGCATTCACAGGTGTGTCTTTTTAAAAATTACATTGCTTGGCAAATTCTACATTGCCTCTTTGTATATATGATGTGGGTCTTGCTATAGGTGGTATTTGTAGACAGGGACTACTTCAGGCAGTAGCACAGGTGGTCTGAGGGTAACAGTGAAGGCAAACCCTCCAAGGATTTAACTCTCAGGGTACCATTGCTCCTGTTGCACTCTGGTGACCAGTTGAGCCGCTAAAGGAACGTGCTGGGCCCTCTATAAAGAGTGTACCAGCAGTATCCTTTGGTGCTCCTCCCGACAACCAGATGTTGATCACTGAATCGGAGGGAGAGCTCTTTGGAGAGAAAGATTCGGCTGTGGTGGTAAGGCCTGAATCAGATCTTGGGTATGCCTTCCCAGGGCCACCTGAAGGGTTGGATTTCTCCTCCTTCACCACCCTCGATGGTGGTGCAGCTATAGGATATATGGTGGTCCTCCCGGTGGAGCAGTCAGTTGTGATGCAATTGTGTCCTAATTTTGCCTCCACCCAGCAGGGTGAACCATGCCTCCCCTCCCAGGTCTGTAGGTACTCAACTGGCCAGCGATGCCTATATGGACTGTGGAGAAGCTGCCTCCGCCTTACATGCTACAGCGTTAAGGTTCTTCAGGCTAAGGCACTGCACGAGGGTGGTCTGGACCCAGAAGTTTTCAGCCAACAGATCTACTGACCTCATGCTACGAGCGATGAAGGTCATTGCGTGGTCTCTGGGCCATGCAGTGTCCTCTATGGTGGTCCAGAAGGGCCAAAACCGGCTGGGTCTGGTTGATATGAAGGATGTTGACAAAGTTTGGTTCCTTAATACCCCTGTATCCCAGACTGGTCTCTTTGGCAATGCGGTCGAGAGCCTTGCCCAGCAGCTCTTCACCTCCAGCAAGTGGCGCTGTGGAGCTGGGCATAGGCAGGCCACCCCACCTTTCCGGGCCCCTGTCAAACCTGGCAGTGAGCAGAAGAGCAAGATGCCCTGGGATGGGTGACCAAGAGAAGGAGGAATCTGCTCTTGGGGATGAAGGCACATCTCCCTCCCCAGGAGAAGGGCCGGGTAGAGAATCTGGAAAATCTCAATGAGAGATTTTTCCAGGGTCACGGGAGGGACCAACACTGGGCCACACTCATCCTCCTCCATCACCAGCAGGCACCAGCGGGTGGTTGAGAGCATCAATGAAGTCCCTACTCATTCAACTTCTGCCAATCTTTGGAACCAGGTAAGTATTTCACTGCACACTCAGACCCCTCTTTGGTCAGCTCACTGTTCTACTGTTGGTACAGTGGTGGTGTTGTTGGTCCCACTTGCACTGTATCTGGGTGCCTGGCTAGCACTACCTAGCCCGTCTCGCTGGCTTCCACGGACCATCAGCCTCGGCTATGCAATTCAGTCCCCCCAGCATCCCCCAAATTTCAGAGGTATTCACTTCACAACAGTGAAGGCAGCTGATGCTCCTGTCTTGCAGTCCTACTGGTGAAGGATGCGATAGAGCCAGTACCTCCAGCAGATATAAACATGGGGTATTACAGTCCCTACTACACTGTACCCAAGAAAGGCACCAATGTTGGACATACTTGTCTTAAATCGTGCCCTTCACCTCTTACCATTCAAGATGCTGATGCAGGAATGCATCTTCGGGATCAGTTGTGCAAACACAGGGACTTGGTGCTCTCGCACCTCAGCCAGTTGAGACTTCAGGTCAACTGGGAAAAGAGCAAACATTCCCCCCGATAATTAAGTATTCCCAACTAAGCAAGCCAGAGGCGACAGTGACAAGGAAGCAAAACTTAATCGGTAAAAGAATGGAGAAATACCTTGGGAGAAAACGGGGGGTGTGTGAAACCAGCAGTTCAAGTCCAGGCTGCAGCAAAGTCAGATTTTCAGAAGAATTATCTGTTTCCTGTGGTCTTGTCCCGATGGCCTTCTAGGAGACATGGCCTTGGCTGTGGATCTGTCTCTGGGGCTCATCTAGTTGTCCTGGTCTCCTGTGACATTCAGGACAGTAGTGGTCATCTTTAAGTGCTGATCCACTTTCTGCGCTGGATACATACTGGATCCAGGTGACTTCAGTGACCATCTGACCTTGATACAGACTAGATCTGCTTGCTACGGTGACCTCGGAAGAAGAGAGAAACTGTAATGACTGGAAGGAGGGGAGGAAGCAAGTGCGAGTTAAAGATGATATTTAATGAACAGTCAGAAAAACAAATAACAAGCAGATAGGAGGCTGGGTGAGTGTTGAAGGTCTTGTAGCGATCCGGGGAGTGACAATGTTCAACGGTGATCCAGGGCATGGTGGTGAGTAGGCAGCAGGAGAGCATGACAAAGGAACTGCGGTGAGCGAGCCGTGAAAGCGAGGCGTGAAGTCCATGGAAGGTGAGGAGTGGATGGGGTTCAGAGGACGAAGACAATCCAGCATCGAGAAGAAACATGAAACAGGAACGAGAGATCTGGAGACAATAATGGGACTGCATTCAACGCTCTGACAAACACAAGACGAAAGACAGGGCAATATGTAGGGATCGGGTAATGAGTAGCAGCTGGTAATAATTAAATATTAGACGCCCACATAAAACAATCAGTGCTGACACAAGACACACACACTCCACCCACTGCAGAGCAAAACCAGAGGCCACGGTTTAACCAACCGTGACAGAAACAGACTAATAATAGCGTAGATGCCAAGTATCAAGTACATCGTGTGTTAAGTGAAGTGTTCCCGGTTCCAGATTTAACAGATTTGAATATTAGAAATGTATAAGTGTGTTATATGTATGCCAGGTTAAAGAGGTGGGTCTTTAATATAGATTTAAACTGAAGAGTGTGTCTGCCTCCCGAACAATGTCAGGTAGGTTATTCCAGAGTTTGGGAGCTAAGTAGGAAAAGGATCTGCCGCCCACAGTTGATTTTGATATTTGGGGTATTATCAAATTGAGTTTTGAGAATGCTTCGGACATGGAGGACTATAGTGCAATATAATCCCATTCAGATACTGAGGTGCTAAACCATTCAGGGCTTTATAAGTAATAAGCGATATTTTAAAATCTATGCGATGTTTGACAGGGAGCCAGTGCAGAGTTGACAGAACCGGGCTAATATGGTCATACTTCCTGGTTCTAGTAAGAACTCTAGCTGCTGCATTTTAGACTAGCTGGAGTTTGTTTATAAAGCATGCAGAAAAATAAAACATTACAATAATCTAACCTTGAGGTAATGAACTTATGAATGAATGTTTCTGCATTTAACAAACCTAGGTTCCTAACTGTTTACGAAGAATTGACAGACCAGCCATCAAGTCTTAGACAGTGTTCCAGGTTATTGGAAGTGAGCCTTCATGCACAGACACCGAGACATTTTCTCCAAAACACATGAATATATTTAATACATTGGTTGTTGTAACAGTTTCCAAATTAAAAAAAAATGAATTTATATTAAATTATTAAATAACATGAGTGCCACTAAAAATTTACTGCTCTAATGAACTTGAAAATAACCCCTACCACGTACACAAAATGCTACCTTAACCATAACCAACAATGTTAACAAAATAAAACTTGAGATAAAATCACATATGTTGAAGGAACCATGCCATTTTAGCTTGCTTATAGAAGTCACTGATCTCTTTATCATGATTTTGTTTCACAGCACATCTTATGATTTTTTTTTACATGATAAGCATGATCAAAATGTAGTGTGTTCAGTTCTAATATGTAAGTTTTCGCTTTTATTTTATATAGAAAACAAAGCAGTATGTAGATCTACAGCTGTTTTATTCAGTTTATGGTGAATATTAATTATTTTATTGAACTTGTGCTGGTGCTTATTATTATTTTTATAATGCATAGTATAGTACCCCAAAATATGTCTGTTACATGATCTAGCAAATGTCATTGAATTCAATGTGTATAAATATCACAACTTTGATTTCTTGACTTTGTCCTATAATGTAATACAACACTAATTGTGCTCAAATAAGAACAAGAACAAGAATAAGAACACTGAAACAGTAAATAGACAATGGAGTCTCTGCCACAGCTCAAAGTGAATCTTAATGCGATCTGAGACCACTTTTGGGTCCTGAGTTTAGTTCTTTGAAGAGGGCTTCTGACTGTAACTCGTGTTCCCTTTCAGTCGGTGTGTGGCGCCGATACAGGATGGCTGCCTCCGTGACGTGCTCCGCATATGTTTTTGTGTTTTTGTTAGTTTGTCCTGTTTTTAGTTATATTCCTGCCATCAGTTTCACCAGGGATGAACTGCTGAACATTCGGCAGAACGCACCACAAGATGTTTTTCCGGATTTCAATTATTCAGACGTTTTAGTGAACATTGTTATCGGAGGAGCAGCGGCGCTGATCAAACGCTTCAGGACGCGCAGACGGGGGAAGCGAGCGGGAGCGCTCGTCAGAATCAGGAAGCACGGATTTCGAACGCCGTTGCCTAGCATCCATCTGGCAAATCTCCGCTCTCTACCCAACAAAACGGACGAACTCCTTCTGCTTTCTCGGACAAATAAGGATTTCACACACTCTGCTGCTCTGTGTTTCACGGAAACCTGGCTGAATGACACCATACCGGACAGCGGACTGCTCAAATCTCTAAACACTCTTCATTAACTGCAAGCCGTTCTATTCGCCGCGGGAGTTTCACTCGTTCATTCTGGTCAGTGTTTACATCCCTCCGCAAGCGCATGTGAGCTCAGCTTTACAGAAACTCGCTGATCAGATCACAGAGACAGAACAACATCACCCGGACTCTGTTTTAATAATTCTCGGGGACTTTAATAAAGCCAATCTCTCCCGTGAACTTCCAAAATACAGACAGCATGTTACATGTCCCACAAGAGACAGTAATATATTGGATCACTGTTACACCACAATAAAGGATGCATTTCACTCTGTTCCACAAGCAGCTTTGGGACGTTCTGGTCACCTTCTGGTTCATCTTATACCGTCCTACAGGCAGAAACGAAAATCAGCTAAACCTGTATCAAGGACTGTAAAAAGATGGACTAATGAAGCAGAGCAGGATTTACTATCTTGTTTTGACCTCACTGATTGGAGTGTTTTTGAAGCTGCTGCCACCGATCTGGATGAACTCACAGAGACCGTAACATCATATATCGGTTTCTGTGAGGATATGTGTATTCCTACAAAGACTCAACTAATTTACAATAATGACAAACCGTGGTTCACTGCAAAACTCAGACAGCTCCGTCAGGCCAAAGAAGATGCTTACGTGAAGGGGGACAATGTCTTGTATAAACAGGCTAAATACACACTGGAAAAAGAGATCAAAGTGGCAAAGAGGAACTATTCTGAAAAAATAAGGACTCAGTTCACTTCCAACGACTCAGCATCAGTGTGGAAAAGTCTAAAGAAGATCACCAATTACAAGACACCCCCCCCCCCAGCACTGTGGAGAATCAACGACTGGCAGACGATCTGAACGAGTTTTACTGCAGGTTTGAAAGAACACCCATCACCTGCCCTGAACGCCTCCCCACACAACCATTCACACCATTCACAACTCCTGCATCCAGCCCTGAATGCCTCTCCAAACAAACATTCACACCACTAACAACTCCTGCAACCCATCCTGAACACCTCTCCAATCAAGCACTCTCAACATTCACACCTCCTGCATCCCCCCTCTCCCCCACACCTGCAATTCAGATCAGCGAGGATGCGGTGCGCCAGGTCTTCTGGAAGCAGAAAAGGAAAAAAGCACCGGGCCCAGATTGTGTTACACCAGCCTGTCTAAAATCCTGTGCTGACCAGCTGGCCCCCATCTTCACATGGATTTTCAACAGATCGCTGGAGCTGTGCGAAGTCCCTTCATGCTTCAAATGCTCCACCATCATCCCCATCCCTAAGAAAACCAAAATTACAGGACTAAATGACTACAGGCCTGTGGCTCTAACGTCTGTAGTCATGAAGTCATTTGAGAAACTGGTGCTGGGCCACCTGAAGGACATCACTGGGCCCTTGCTGGATCCTCTTCAGTTTGCCTACAGAGCAAACATGTCTGTGGGCGATGCAGTAAACATCGGACTGCATTATGTTCTGCAACACCTAGACAGACCGGGGACTTATGTGAGGATCCTGTTTGTGGACTTCAGCTCGGCCTTCAACACGATCATCCCAAACCTCCTCCTGCCCAAACTAAATCAGCTCTCCGTGCCCACCTCCATCTGTCAGTGGATCAACAGCTTCCTGATAGACAGGCAGCAGCTAGTGAGGTTGGTAAAATACACATCCAGCACCCGTACAATCAGCACCGGAGCTCCCCAGGGCTGCGTTCTCTCCCCACTGCTCTTCTCCCTGTACACTAATGATTGCACATCTAAGGACCCCTCTGTCAAGCTCCTGAAGTTTGCAGACGACATCACACTCATCGGCCTCATTCAGGATGGTGACGAGTCTGCTTACAGACAGGAGGTAAAAGAGCTGGCTGTCTGGTGCACTCTCAACAACCTGGAGCTTAACACGCTCAAAACAGTGGAGATGATCGTGGACTTCAGGAGAAACCCCCCTGCACTCCCCCCACTCACCATCATGAACAGCACTGTGACTGCAGTGGAGTCATTCAGGTTCCTGGGCACCACTATCTCTCAGGACCTGAAGTGGGACATTCACATTGACTCCATTGTGAAAAAGGCCCAGCAGAGGTTGTACTTCCTTCGCCAGCTGAGGAAGTTTAACCTGCCACAGGAGCTGCTGAAACAGTTCTACTCCACCATCATTGAATCCATCCTCTGCACTTCAGTAACTGTCTGGTTCAGCTCAGCTTCTAAATCTGACCTCAGAAGACTACAGAGGGTAGTCCGGACTGCTGAGCGAATCATCGGTACAACCCTCCCTTCTATTCAAGAACTGTACATATCCAGAGTGAGAAAAAAGGCTGTCAAAATCACTCTGGACCCCTCACATCCAGCACACTCCCTCTTTGAACTGTTGCCATCTGGTCGACGCTACAGAGCACTGAGCACTAGAACGACCAGACACAGGACCAGTTTCTTCCCCCAGGCAATCCATCTTATGAACAGCTGATAATAACTGTGAACACACTACACTTTATATTTATATACACATACACTTATTTATCTAACACACATAGTATACACTTAAATTTTGCACATAATACACATTTACATACATAACTGCATTTTGTAATATACCTGCCTACAATTGTCAATTTGTATATTGTCATTCACTATCTACTTATTTGTATTTTTTATTCTTTTATTATGTGTTTTATGTTCTGTCGCTGTCATTCAGTTGTACTGTGGAGCTTCTGTCACAAAAACAAATTCCTCGTATGTGTAAACATACCTGGCAATAAAGCTCATTCTAATTCTGATTCTGATTCTGTCACGTTCTACGTTATGTCAGAAAAAGACTGACAAATGGGATCTCGCCCGAGAGCCCAATCACCTTCGAGTGGTTACAGAACTAGCCAATGGTGCGCCGATTACATTGGTCTGCAGAATTTGCATCATGAGCTCCGCCCTGCAAAGTGGGTATATAAGGAGCAACTCGCGAGCAACTCATATTCAAGCTTTCACTTTGGAGCCGAGCACATCGTTTGCTGCTTCACCAGAGTGTTACAAACAAATCAACTGGTGCTGGTGTGACGGCGGGATTCAGCGGTTCGTCTGGGTTTCCTGCGTCAGCTCCCACATTCCCCTGAGCGCTTCAGCACATAAAAGAGCTATTTCCTTTGAGCTAAGATAGAACGGGCTGAGATTGTGTCTTTTTAAAGATGTCATTTCGCCCGTGTGATTCTGGTTGTGGTCGATATATCACTCCTCGTGACGGCCACCATCGCTGTGTCACATGTCTGGGCTTTCAGCACGCTGCGACTGCTTTTGTTGATGACTCATCTTCTCATTGTGGGGACATTACCATCTCGGCGTTAAGATCGAGACTTGATTACCTTAAGAGGTATAGAGTCCCCTCTGACACACTCCGTTCTAGCTCCTCTTCTCATAAGAGGGTTACTTCGGCTGGTGGCCAGGGTGATCTGAGGGTTACCATGTTGGCATCCCCGACGAGCCAACCTCCACTGGCCACACCCCCCTCACAAACGCCGCAGCCAGTTGAGTTTCCGGAAGAGTTTGCTGGACCCTCTCAGGCTCCTGACAACTTATTCGGGGTTCGGGAGGAGGACCGTATGTCGATCGCCGCATCACAAGGCGAGCATGAGTCCTCGGGAATATGAGGATTCAGCTGTGTTGCCTCCCTCTGGAGTGCCAGCATTTTCCATGTCCAATCCCAAACAGACGGCCGTGCTTTCCCGGGCAGCGGAGAGCACTGGGCTTGAGTGGAATCCTCCACCCTGTCCCGAGCACTCGAGGCTGGATGATTGGTTCCTGGGGGCTGCTCATGCTGACCGCCAGCACCCCACTCTGGTTCCTTTCTTCCCGGAAGTGCACCAGGAAGTAACCAGTTCATGGAAGGCACCTTTAACTGCCCAAAATCGTTCTGGTACTTCTTCTGCCTTCACTGCCCTCAATGGCAGAGTGGCCAAGGGGTATGCTGGGATTCCCCCAATTGAGCGTACAGTTGTGATGCAACTTTGTCCACAGAGCACTTCTCCTTGGGGTGGTGGTCCCAAGCTGCCCTCCAAGGCCTGTAAGTTCTCATCCACACTTGTGGCCAAGGCATACAGATCTGCGGGCCAAGGCTGCTTCTGCCCTGCACACCATGGTCTCCCTTCAAGTTTACTAGGCCAAGCTGCTCAAGCAGCTGCACGCCCCGTGCTGACCTGGGGGTTTTACAGGAGGCACGCACTGCTACCGACCTTGCTCTCCGGGCGACGAAGGTCTCTGCGCACTCCTTGGGTCAGGTGGGTCACTGCGCGCTCCTTGGGTCCACTTTGGTGGTCCAGGAGCGGCACCTATGGCTAAACCTGGCAGACATGATGGAGTCTGATCGTGCTCAGATCTTCAACTCCTCAGTATCCAAAGGATGGCCTCTTCGGTGACGTGGTAGAGAGCTTTGCCCAGCAGTTCTTTGCCACTCAGAAGCAGCCTGAGGCCATCAGACACATCCAGAGATGTATAAAGTACTAGAGAACCATACTTGAGTAAAAGTACAAGTGCTCTATCAAAAAAGTGACTTGAGTAGAAGTAGAAGTGCTCTTTAAGCACCACACTTAAGTAGAAGTACTAAAGTATTCAACATTTTTTGTACTTAAGTATTGCAAGTAGTCTATTTAAAAATTTACTACTCAAGTACTGAAAGTAAAAGTAGAAGTATTGTGTTATGTAGCTATTAAAGAAAGTAGTCAAAAGTTTGAACATATTGTTTTTACTATTTCAAATGGTTAACCTAAAGGACAATCACAATTCCTTTGACTGTAACTTCTTGTAAACAAAAAACATTTACTAGGGTTAGTTAGCCCAATTTGCAAAATGATGTCATTAATAACTTACCCTCATGTTGTTTCAAACCCGTAAGACATCAGAGGGTCATTTAGAATTTTTTGAAGCATCGAAAATACATTTTGGTCCAAAAATAGCAAAAACTAGACTTTATTCAGCATTGTCTTCTCTTCCGTGTCTGTTGTAAGAAAGTTTAAAACAAAGCAGTTTGTGATATCTGGTTCGCGAACGAATCATTCGATGTAACCGGATCTTTTTTAAACAGTCCACCAAATCGAACTGAATCGTTTTAAACAGTTCGCGTCTCCAATACGTGCATTAATCCACAGATGAATTAAGCTGTTAACTTGTTTAATGTGTCTGACACTCCCTCTGAGTTAAAACAAACCAATATCCCGGAGTAATTCATTGACTCAAACAGTACACTGACTGAACTGATGTGAAGAGAGAACTAAAGATGAACACCGAGCCGAGCCAGATAATGACTCGTTCACGAGTCAAGAACCGTTTCTGTCCGATTCGTGAACCGAGGAGCTGATGATACTGCGCATGTGTGATTTAGCGTGAAGCAAACCGACACACAGAGCGTCTGGAACCGAACTGATTCTTTTGGTGATTGATTCTGAACTGATTCTGTGTTAATGTTATGAGCCCATGTGCAGTCAACGCCAATGACGCCATTGCATCGAGCGCAAAAGAATCGGTGAACTGTTTTCTTCAACTGGTTTATTGAATCGAACTGTCAGAAAGAACTAACGTTACTGGTCATCCGAAAACCGATACAACCGGTTCTTGACTCGTGAACGAGTCATTATCTGGCTCTGCTCGGTGTTCATCTCTCTCTTCACAGCAGTTCAGTCAGCACGCGCAGTCTCGCTTGATTCGCTCAATGATGTGCCAGCTTCATCAAACATGTCATCTACAGTTCTGGCAGTGGTTTGTAATGGAATGATTCGTAACATTATTATAATTGTAACGAGTAACGATGCAGCACATAAAAAAAATATCGGAGTAAAAGTATTAAACTCAGCGAAAATATGTACCGAAGTAAAAGTGGAAGTAGGAGAAAAAAATAATACTCTAGTAAAGTACAGATACCGCCTTTTAGTACTTAAGTACAGTAGTGAAGTAGTTCTACTTCGTTACTATACATCTCTGGACACATCCCCCCGGCGCATCGCCTCAGCCTGCTCGTCACCAAGGGCGCCCCCCGTGGCCTCCTCCACTCCTGCTCGGCCACAGCAGCAGCCTTCACCCTGGCCGCAGCGAGGAGACAGCCGCAGAAGGGGCAGCATATCCCATCTCTGCCCCAAACCTGCTTAATGTCAGGCCATTCTTGAGATGGGCAACCCGGAATTGGAGACGTCAGCTCATCAGGAGATGGTAGCAGGACCACTTCTTCCCCCGGAGGCGGGCCGGGGGAGAATCCTTTGCCTGAGACAATTCAGAGGTAAGAGAGCGGTTCCACAGAAACTGTTTCAGAGGCTCCTGGGGCATATGGCATCCATGGCGGCAGTCATACCGCTCCGGTTACTCCATATGAGACCACTTCAGCACTGCCTTCATGACAACTGGGCACACTCCAAGTGACTGTCACTCCAGCATGCCTCTGAACCTTCACCCTGTGGTTGGACATCTCATTTCTAAGGTCTGGCATGCCCCTAGAACCTGTGTCCAGACATGTTGTTGTGTCAACAGATGCCTCTGCCACATGCTGGAGTGCCATGTGTAATGGGCATGCTGCATCAGGCTCCTGGATGGGTCCCCGACTTCAGTGGCATGTCAATTGGCTCGGAAAGTTCATGGAATGTTAGGTACTTTGCCACTGCAGGTGGTAGCTACCATCATTTCAGCTAGAGCCGTGTCCACCAGACACATCTATGCTTTGAAGTGGAACCTCTTTGTCACTTGGTGTTCTTCACGGCGTGAGGACCCCTGGAAATGCCAGATCGGGTCAGTGCTTTCCTTTCTTCAGGAGGAGTTGGAACGAAGGCTGTCTCCTTCCACCCCTCAAGGTCTATGTTGCCGCCAATTCAGCTCACCATGTCCCTGTTGAAGGTAAGTCTCTTGGGAAGCACGATCTGATCATCAGGTTCCTGAAAGGAGCAAGGAGGCTCAATCCACCTCGCCCTCAGCAAGTTCCCTCTTGGGACCTCGCTGTGGTTCTATCTGCACTGCAGAGGGCTCCCTTCGAAACCTTACTCTCAGTAGAGCTAAAGTTTATATCTTTGAAAACTGCCCTCCTGACGGCTTTGGCACCTGCAGGCATTTTCAGTTGATGAAGCTTGCCTGGAATTCAGGCAGGCCAACTCTCACGTTATCTTGAGAACCCGGCCTGGGTACGTGCCCAAAGTTCCCACCACTCCTTTTAGGGATCAGGTGGTGAGCTTGCAAGCGTTGACTCTGGAGTAGGCAGACCCAGCCCTGGCGCTGCTCCGTCCAGTACGTGTGCTCCGCACTTACGTAGACAGAACTCAGTGCCTTAGGACCTCAGACCAGCTCTTTGTCTGTTACGGAGGCCAGCAGAAGGGAAGGCTGTCTCCAAGCAGAGGTTATCCCACTGGATAGTGGATGCTATTGTCCTGGCTTATCAGGCTCAAGACATGCCATGCCCCCTCTAGTAGTGAGCCCTCACTCAACTAGGAGTGTAGCTTCCTCCTGGGTGCTGGCGCATGGCGCCTCGCTAACAGACATCTGTAGAGCTGCGGGCTGGGCGACACCGTGTCCTCCTGGGTACTCACTCCTTTGGGCCAGTAAGGACCTGCTCAGTGTCAATCCACTTGCTGCGCTATTCCACTCTGCGGACTGGATGCATGCGCTATTCCCCTCAGGTGAGTTCCTCAGTTCAGAACCCTGGGTTCTTCCAGCACTGTTGATGTCCAGCACTTGTGTACATGCCCCTTCGGTCAGCCCTGTGTGGGAAGAGGTGCCTCCATGTCTTATGATTCCCCTTTCAGGGCAATCCCATGTGTGTATGTCCACATTAAGTCTCTTCGCAGCAAGTGTCTTTCCCTTGGCAAGCCCCTTGCCAACTTGGTCGTTGAAACTTCCACCCTGCAGACCAAGGTACTCGACGTACCATTGGCTAGTTTTGCAACCACTCGAAGGTGACTGGGCTCTCGGGCGTGATCCCATTCTTCAGTCTCTTTCTGACGTAACGTCTCCATTCCCTCCTTCAGGGAACAAGGGTTAAATACGTAACTGCGACGTTTCATAAACTCATAAAACCATAAAAGCAGCTTGACAGAGTTTGTTGAGGTCCATTTGAGTTCGGTAACAGGACTGCGTCTAATTCTTTGCTAAACAACAACTTCTGGGTTTTTGGTTTAGCGCTCCAACAAAAGCAAAGACATGCAAGACTGGCCCAGAATGCATCATTAATTCTCTTATGGAGGCCAGACACTTGTGGTCCACTGTAAAAAATGCCTTTTTTCCATACCCTGTTGAAATTCTACAATTACTCTGATTATGAACATTGTGCAATCCAAACTGCCGCTGTGAAAGTTCATGGAGACAGTAGACACATTTACAGGTGATTATTTTTGCATTTGTGTGTGCTGTATTTATTCAGGACAACTGAAGACTGAGGCATTGTACTCAAGGTTAAACCATAGTGCCGCAGTGTGATTAACACTGAATTATTATGTTGCTTTGGGTTCAAACGGTTCTCCTTTTTGCCAAAACCAAGTATATTTCACATAAGGAAGTCTGGTTTTAGAAAAGGGAGTGCTGCCCACCAAAGGTCATTTATGATTGTTTTTTTTCCCATTTCGTGTTATCCCTTGCTCACATTCAACCTTGAAAGAACACATTTATTACATTAAAATAAATCTCCTGATTTACCCTCACGTTTTCCTTAATAAGTGATTAACATCCAGACTAGAATTACTGTAGCATCATATTCGGCTTCAGATAATGCCTGTTTAAATGGGACTTCCGAGAAATATGTAGTCCAACAGAAGGTGCATGTGCTCCATAACGTACCAGATGTTCCGTATATATGTCCTGGAAAAAGAGTATCATGTAAATACCTTGAGATAATGACAGCCATTGTTTTCAGATTGAACACCCCCTAGGTCTCATGGGTTGGTTCTCACCGGTCTTGTTCATTTGTGTGTGGCAGATGGGGGTTTCTGTGGTCGACTCCTTGGTTGCAGGCCTCGGAGGATGCCCGAATGGCAAGGGAGCATCTGGCAATGCTTCTTCTGAGGATGTTTTATATATGTTACATGGTCTTGGAACCGTAAGTCTCGGTTTTCAATGTTTATCACTAAGAATTCATGTGAATAAACAATGACACTACTGGGCACTTAAGATACACCATAAATGTGTGAATGTCATTTGATGCAGAAAATCAACTTTTCTCAAAACTGTTTCTGCATTAACCATTAATTTTACAATCAATTTTTAACCAAGGACATTAACCATTAATTTTACAGACATTTCTGTTAATTAAAAAAAAAACAAATCAAAAAACAAAGCAGTTTTAAATTATAAATACAGATAAAACACTTGTAAAAAAAATCCCTTCACAATTTTCACAGATTTGTTTTTTCGGAGTGCAGTTCCCCTCACATGGGAATTCAGAATGTTAATTTATTTCTACTATCAGAAAACATGTCTAATTTATTATTTTATTCCTAACCATTTCTTTATGAAATATTTTGCATTAAATATTTAAAGTAAATGCCACTCAGATATTTTTTTTTACATCATGCAAATACATGAACACAGTATTGTTTGACTTTTGCATCCAAATACTTTTTGAGGCAACTGTATATGTTTGTACATACACTTCGACTACAATCCCAGTTTTTCCATTAATCAGTTTTTCCCATTGTCTCAAGGACAATGTTTGTTTTAGTATATGCACAACATTTACATGGGTTTGTAAAAGGGTGTCTCTAGGGTATTATTTGGGTAAATATGTGGAAACTAGTCCAAATATATCTGATATTCTGGTGGCAGTACATTTGCAGTAATTATGTACTGCAGTTTCTAACAATTTTGTTTTTCTATATTCACATCCTTTAACTGCCTCCTCTTCTTAATCCTCAGGCTTGCAGTTTCTTTTGCTGTTGCGCCCCCTGTTGTCTGTTGTGACTGGTGACTCTGGCTGTTTGTGTCTGTGATGCAGGGGTGGACCTTTTGAAAGTGATGGAAGCAGGAGAATTAATCTGCTGAGCCTTAAATCGTAAGATTAACTCCAAGGTCAGCCAAACTACTAAAGCCATACAGCCGTTTCATTCTAAGTGAAAATACATACAATATGGTCCAAAAGTCTAAAACCACATTCAACTAATGTACTGCAAACCTCATAAAAATGCTTTCAGACTTTTGGCCTCTGCTGAATGCTGTTACTTTGTTTGCCATTTTAAGAACTGTTGATGCAGTATTCAAATGAATAATAGCTACAATATACTGTGCCTATAACCACTGGTCAAATTGTAAAAAAAAAAAAAAAAAAAAAAAAAAAAAAATTAGAGGGGATGGTGTGGTCAGTTTTTTTTTTTTTTTTTTTTTTTTTTTTTTTCGTTGGGGGTGGGTTGTGTGTTTGGGGTTTGTCACATAACTAATTTTTATTTTATTTTTTAAATGAAAAATTAGCCATATAAAACAAACTATTGGGAGATGAGGGGTGGTAGCACAGTATAACTGATATAGGATTATGTTTATTTATTTATTTATTTTTTACAAAATATTTCCAACTATGTTAACTATATTCAACTATATTAGGAAATATCTAGATTCTCAAATATGTGTCGCGTATTAATTGTAACACATTAACCTCAAAACCTTTTCAGCTTTCTCTTTCTGCAAATTGTATGGTGTAGCGATATGATGACAGCACACAAAATATGAACACTCCAACGCAGCTCCATTTTTCACGAAAGATGGATAAAAAGGAGCACAGGAAACAAAAACCTCGAAAGATAATATATGACCCACTCTAGAAGCCAGCTCGTAATCTTCTGGTGAAGCTCATAGGCTATATAGGTAGAGACTCGCACAGAAACCTCTCCTGCCTCATTCTTACCAGAAACTTAGAAACAAAACAACTGCAACACCGTAAATAATGATAGCGGAAATAACATACAGTTCCATGTTAATTAAAGAACATCATTTTATATGCAGAGTCTGGTAATCCCAAGTACCCTGACACATAACTGTACATTTAAATACTGACAAATAAACACTATTTTAACTGTTTAGGTAGTTAGGCTAATCTCGTAATGGTATTTTCGATAATCAGTCTCTTACCTTCATAGTCCTGAACACATTTTTAAAACAATTTTAAAACATTTATTATTTCTCGACATTGTGCAGTAAAATTTACATTATTAAAGGTTCACTTTCTAATTCATGAAGACGACATGAAGAAATGTGCCAAAAACGTGTCATGGCGAAAAATAAAGACTTTTTAAGGATGAAAATAAAATTAGCGTTATAACCACGAGATAGTAGATGAACTCATTGGCTGCTGCTGCCAATCATTTAAATACCTAGCCTATATGGTTAAATTAAATAAGTTATAACAAATAAATAATGTTTTAAATGTTTAGATTTAATGTAATGACTACATCATTTAAGTTTTATCCAAAACAGACTTGCTGCTGTAGTTTTGTAAGTCTGAATCACTAAACCACAGCTCTATTTTAACATTGGCTCATCAGATGACTTATTCCGTTGCCACTGTCAATCATAGCAATGACTCGCGCCATTCGCCATTCGTGTTTGTCATTCCTGAAACGGTATACGTAAATGTTTGTTTATCTTAGACAAACAAAACTTTTCTCCAAATTGTGAATGGATTATGTAGAGAAACAAACAAAGGGCGCACCCCATAGGGCACAGTACCATTTGACCGGAAATGACTTAGCTGGCCTATCTAAAACCAGGAAGTAACCTTGCATAAGGTTAATAGTGTAATCTATTAACTACACATAAAAACCTAACATTTTACTGAAGTCATGCACTGATCTATAGTACAGAACTGGATTGCTCATGACATCATGAAAATGATGCCGCCGTGCTGCCAGACTGGTAATCCCTAGAGTGCGTAAACCACTGGGTTTCAGGAACATATATTTACGCTTCCACACATATATATTCTTTATTCTTACATACCTATATTATATATATATATATATATATATATATATATATATATATATATATATATATATATATATATATATATATATATATATATATACATACATACATACATACATGCATACAGTTAGAGGAATTTATAGCTAAAATAAATAAAAGATGAGACTGATAGATAAATAAATAAATAAATAAATAAATAAATAAATAAATAAATAAATAAATAAAAGATGAGACTTGAAAGTGACTATATACCTAAATATCTTTTATTTATTTATTATTATTATTTTTTGTATCTATATCAATATCTTTTACAGCTTTGTAACCTGAGATTGTTTGGAAGTTTCATTTCTTTATTTAAAGTTTTTTTGTAATTTTGTGAATTTTTTAAAACCATAAAACATTCATGCTTCAAGCTGACACTGATAGGTTTCCAGGGTACTTCTTTTATTACTTTATATTTCTTTGGATCTAGTTTAAATACAGGTGGGATGTGCTCTGTGTAAACATTTCATTTTATCACTTGTGGTCTGGTCTTATTTACTCTTCTCTACATGTCATGCTTATCAAGTGCTCAAATTGTTTTGGGTGAGTGTTAAAGCAGCAATCTGTTTGCCTTTATTACCTCTACTTGAGAAGGTAATAGATATTCAGCCCTTTTCACTCTCAGGTGTATACAAACGAAAGCAAACAGATGGACACAGCTGTTTATTATAGCACACTGCCATGACTTGATCCCCAGATGATTTAACAATTGAAGGCAAGGCCAAGCCTATTATAGAAAATGCAGAATTACATTGACATAACAAACTGATGTGTAATTTTCATTTATTTTCTCCCCCATTCCATTGTTCCCCTGTCTTTTTTTGTTTTTACACCTGTCCTCTTTATCTTTTTCAAATTCTTCTCCAGTGTGGCTGTATGTTTCAAGCTTTTACAATCAATCCGAGACAACAGAAGGTCTACTGTTGGCCGAGGAATATCTAATATAACAGATAACAGATTTATTGCAAAGATGACATTTTATCACACTACCAATTTAGAATACACTTCGCTCTTCAGAATGAGCCTTTTTTTTTTAATGTTTGTAAATGCAGACTGCACGGCTTGATGCTTGATTTTATACACTTGTGGCAATGGGTCTGATTGAAATTCATGTACGCCTACTTAGAAAATAATATGAGAGGCTGAAGCCATAATTCATTCTGGCACTCTAATGAACTTACATTCTTGTTTCACATACATATGTTTTTGCTTACACATTAACACTTTTACTTTTCAAAACATACATATTCTGGGTTTCAGGCACATACATACATACATATATATGTATATATATATATATATATATATATATATATATATATATACAGTACAGACCAAAAGTTTGGAAACATTACTATTTTTTAAATGTTTTTGAAATAAGTTTCTTCTGCTCATCAAGCCTGCATTTATTTGATCAAAATAAGTAATACTGTGAAATATTATTACAACTTAAAATAATAGTTTTCTATTTGAATATGCTTTTAAAAAATAATTTACTTCTGTGATGCAAAGCTGAATTTTCAGCATCATTACTCCAATCTTCAGTGTCACATGTAACATCCAGTCGATCACATGATCATTTAGAAATCATTCTAATATTCTGATTTATTATGAGTGTTGGAAACAATTCTGCTGTCTAATATATTTGATGAATAAAAGGTTAAAAGAACTGCATTTATAAAAAAAAAAAAAAACAAATCTAATAATATATATTATAATAATATATTTTCTTTACTATCACTTTTTAGCAATTTAACTCATCCTTGCTGAATAAAAATATAGATTTTATTTAAAAAAAAAGAAAAATTACTGACCCCAAATTACTGACCAGTAGCGTATATTGTTATTACAAAATATTTATATTTTAAAAACATAGCTTTTTTTTATTATTATTTTTTTTAAGTTTTATTCATAAAAGTATCCTAAAAAAGTATCACATGTTCTGAAAAAAATATTAAGCAGCAGACCTGTTTCCAACTTTGATAATGAATCATCATATTAGAATGATTTCTAAAGGATCATTTGATAATGATCCTAAAAATTCAGCTTTATATCACAGAAATAAATGATAAATTAAAGTATAATAAATTTAGAACCAATTATTTTAAATTGTAATGATATATCACAATATTACATTTGTTTCTGTATTTTTGGTCAAATAAATGCAGGCTTGATGAGCAGAAGAAACTTCTTTAAAAAACATTAAAAATAGTAACGTTTCCAAACTTTTCGTCTGTACTGTGTGTATATATATATATATATATATATATATATATATATATATATATATAAGGGGTACAAAACACATAAAATATATATATATATATATATATATATATATATATATATATATATATATATATATATATAAGGGGTACAAAACACATAAACTACACCCATTTTCTCGTTGCATTATATGTTGTATATTAAACTCAAAAGGTGTAACCATGGAGAGATTTAAGGTAATACAGTTACCTATTAGGATGTATTAGAACTATGGCTAAATTTATGAAAAATACAATTAATTAAAATATGTATTATAATGCATTGTAAACACAGACATAAAGTAAACGTTACCTAAGCACATCCTAATGAAATATATAACAGTGTGTTCTTTATTCTTTATTTGTATAGCAGTTTATACAATACTGATCGTGTTAAAGCAGCTTTACAGTGTCAAACAGGACAATAGTTTGTCAATGACAAATAGACAAGAGTATTTTTATTTTTATTTTTCAACTAAAGTCAGTTCATTGATGATTCAGTGATGTCATCATTCAGTTCAGCTCTTTCCCTATAGTGTCTGTGCATCATCTGCCAAAGCTTAGTTAAATGAGAGTAAAGACATCACAGATGCTGAATGTTGCTCATTAAGACTTTATTTATAGTTTATGCCCTGAAA